>NC_030973.1:555328-595545 GCF_001298625.1 Saccharomyces eubayanus
GAGCAATTCTCGGGATCGGTAATATCACAGCCAAATGAATCTGCATTCTCTGGATCAACAACTTTCAAATTTGCCCATGTCGCACCATTATCAACGGATATTTTGGCTTTTTTATTACTTCTCTGTTCCTTGCCTTTTCCATCGTGATCGCTAAATGAAGGGGAAAACGATCCAATCATTGTTCCCTTTAAGAAATCAGGTTGGGCAAGATTAGTATGTCCAAACTGTTCATTATTGGTCCATTCAAAGGGAGTGAACTTTAAACCCTGAGAATCGGAGATTAAAATTTTTGACGTGATGGATTTGTCGTCTTCTTTATCATTCGTTTCTCTAGATATAGGTACGATGATTCTTCCGATAGAGTCTTCATATATCTGTCCTTGGACTGTGTGTCTTAGTTGGGTAGGCAGATGAGCCAGTTGGAAAGTTGACAGATCATTAGATATCCAAATATCCATAGAGGACATCTTATTGTATCTATCACCTTGGGTTAAGATGACGACGTGAGACTTCAACACATCGTATGAACCAACGGCTTTATCTTTAAATTGATCGAATTCTTTGACCGATTTACCCCAATCAGTAGTTAAAAACAGTTGCGACTCGGTAATAGTAATTCCGTAATCACCGTACTCACCTTCAGGGAAACCAGAATTTCGGTAAAGACAAATTATTGAGGCATCATTACTCCCCAAATCAGAATCTTTGCTAGATTTGATGAAGTCACAACGAGTGATGCTAAGAGGGTATTTCTCGTTACTCTTTAAGGAAGATTTGATCTCAGAAAAGGACTTCCCACCGTCACTTGATCCGTAAGTTTTATCAAAACAACGCGATTCTATATTTGAGCCGTCGTCTCCACCTTCTCCTTCTTTATAGTAGCTACATCTTACAATAAGATATTGTTTGTTTGTGGGATGGGTAGCTAAATCACAATTAATAGCTGGTGATTCCTCTTCAGAATCCTCTATGGTTATAAGTTTCCACGATTTACCTTGATCATCGGTCATGTAGAAGTATGATCCGTGCATTGGAGTTGCAATTGCTCTGTCGTGTCTATTAAAGGGGTCCATATATACCCAATTGACATTCTCTTCAATGTCTTTGATCTTTTCCCATTTTTCCCCAGCATCAAAACTAATGGCCAAGGAATCACCTTGCGTTCTAAGTAGAGTGTTAGAATCATCAAAACTCCATAAACCGATCGAATGTTCCGAAATAGTCTTTGTTACTCTGGGGGAAAATCCCTCCGCATTGATCAAGGGAAAGAGTAGTAATGTCAAAATGGCATATAGTTTATGAATGAGTATCATAAGGTCACACTCTTTTGGTCAGTTCGGGGCTCGTTTAAATGTTACGAAGCTGTATTTGTATATGATGCAGTGACGGAAAAAAAAGAAAAAGGATGAGCCCAACTGGAAAAACAAGTGAAAAAGGCTTGCTTGAGAGAGATTAGCAGAATACAATAATACGTCCAGTTTCTGTCTTTTTTTATGCTTTTGCTGGGATAGGGTTCTTTAAAACTTGCAGCCATTTTCTGTCAACACCTCACTCGCGTTGGTACTACCAGTGCTAAAAATAGCCGCAGAACGTCAAACTATATAATCACTCATTAACAAAAGGGTGATGTCTATATAGTTTTATATACTCAAGCTACATGCAGTATGCAAGAGTACCTAGAAGCATTTGATTGTTCTTGCCTTTAGCATTGTGTAATTTTTATTAAGATGCAGTGTGATGCAAAGATGTTGAAAAATATCTAATAAAAAGGTAAACAGACAAGATACAAACTGTAATTGATGTAGAAAACAATAAAAAAGCCACATATAGGTCGATGCAATATGCCACCTAGTGGCCAAATACTACGTGATGAAAAGCCTGAAAATACTTTAAGATTTCTAACCTTTAATGTCAATGGTATAAGGACTTTTTTTCACTATCAACCGTTTTCTCAAATGAATCAATCACTTGGATCTGTTTTCGAGTATTTTCAAGCAGATATAATAACATTCCAAGAACTGAAAACAGAAAAAAAGTCCATTTTTAAATGGGGGAAAGTTGATGGTTTCTACTCTTTTATCTCCATCCCACAAATAAAAAAGGGCTATTCTGGTGTTGGATGCTGGATTAGAATACCAGACAGTAATCACCCATTATATCGTGCATTGCAAGTTTGTAAGGCAGAAGAAGGTATAACGGGTTACCTGGGAATAAAAAACGGCAAACAACCAGCAGTTTCTTATAGAGACGATACGAGTCAAGGGATTGGTGGTTACGATTCTTTAGATTCTGATCTGGATGAGAAAGCTGCTCTAGAACTGGACTCAGAAGGAAGATGTGTTATGGTTGAGCTAGCATGTGGTATAGTTGTCATCAGCGTATATTGTCCTGCAAATTCGAACCTATCAGAGAAGGGTGAACTGTTTAGAATGAGGTTCTTAAGGATTTTATTTAGGAGAATTAGAAATTTGGACAAAATGGGGAAAAAAATAGTATTGATGGGCGACCTAAATGTTTGTCGAGATCTTATAGACAGTGCCGATACACTGGAACAACTCTCAATTTCAATAGTGGACCCGATGGGTGGGAAGGAGTTAGAAGCGCAGCGTAATGAAGAAGCAATGCGATTCATCATCAATCCAGAAACACCTCATCGAAGAATATTCAATCAGATTCTGGCAGACTCGCTTTTACCCAACGCAAGTAAGGAGGGAATATTGATAGACACGACAAGACTAGTTCAAACAAGAAACCGGCTTAGAATGTATACAGTGTGGAATAGTCTCAAAAACTTAAGGCCTTCGAATTATGGCTCTAGAATTGACTTTATCTTGGTATCCTCGAAACTTGAAAAGCTTGTAAGAGGAGGTGACATCCTTCCAGACGTATTGGGTTCTGACCATTGTCCTGTATACTCTGATTTAGCTTTAGATGTTTTCGAAGTGAAACCTAACACGGCTAACGTTGCCATCCCAAAATTCGAAGCAAGGTACAAATACAATTTAAGAAACCATGATATCCTAGAAATGTTTGCCAAAAAAGATCCCGGTAAAGGACACAATAAACAACAATCTCGTATAACGAAAGGTGTTAGTACAAAGAGAAAAAATATTATTGACAGCAAACCACTCGATTCATTTTTCCAAAAAAAAGATTCATCAATCAAAAAGTCTTCGGAATTACCAGAGCCAAATAAACAAACAAGATCGGCATCAAAATTTAATATTAAAGACGCGTTTGGAAAGCCCCCTTTATGCGAACATGGGGAAGAATCCATATTGAAAACATCTAAGACCTTGGCCAATCCTGGTAAAAAGTTTTGGATTTGTAAGAGATCTCGAGGTGATTCAAGCAATAAGGAATCATCTTGTGGTTTCTTCCAATGGGTTTGAATACGCAAATGGCAATGAGATTTTAATGAAAAAAAGACTCTCTCCCTTTCACCAACAAGTTCTTTTTAAATTAGTAAACTAATAACCTATATACATGCACCGTCTWCCTTGTCCTCCTCTACTGCTCTTTTCAACCATATACGGTCATCGTCGGTAATTTCTAACCGTTCCAAATTGGGTGACTCTTGTAGGATAGTCACTGCCAAAGGTGCGCCGATAAGCTCTTCGGTAGATATGTATGTACTAATGGATGACGCGAGTGTATCTTTATCCGCATAGTTTACTCTAATATAGGCTACCTTATTGTCAACATGCAGGAACGAGTATTCAACACCTTCACCAAAAATGCCATAACTACGCTTCAATGCGCTATTCAACCATTGCCTCCATGTCATCTGATCGATATTGTTATCATTGTCTATATCTTGGTCAAATGAAGTTCTGAAAATATAAGGGAGGTTAGTATGTTATCCTTCTTCGACTAGCTAGGGCTCCGAAATCAAAAAAAACATACATTGACAACTTGAAATACTGCCATTCTTTGAAGGTTTTCGTCCCGTTACAGTTGGCCATTCACTTTATTTATTTTTTAACTTCCTTGTCTTAAGTGATCACTCAAAGATCAAGAACCAAAGAGTTCTGTAGAGTTCTAAATATGCGATGACTTGAACATACAAATATGAAGATTCATGTAATTTTTCAAATCATAAAAAGCGCATCGGTCCGTAACATATGATATATATGACCAGGTTGCAAGTCTTATGTGCTTGACGATACCTTTGCTTATATGTACGTAGAAAATATGCCAAATACAAGTTTAAGTTCTCTGAAGTAAATGAGGGAAGTAAACGTTTACAAGCACGTGTTTATATTATTAGGTAGACTCTTTTTCTAAGCCTCTTATAGAATAACAGGGCGTGTGGTCTAGTGGTATGATTCTCGCTTTGGGCAATTATCTGCTTAATAACAGAAATGCAAAGCATGCGAGAGGCCCTGGGTTCAATTCCCAGCTCGCCCCCTTATTTTTCAATTTTTTTGAAAGTGCTTTTCGAGCTCAAAACATTTTTTTTCTTTTCTTTTTTCAACACTAATTTTTTTGGTTTTGAGTTTGTTATACAAGGATGTAAGCGCTTGATACAACTATACTTAAAATACATTAATCTTTATTTATTTTTGAAATATGGCACTTCTGAAAATGTACTAATAAAGATGACACTTACATGTAAATTACCTGTAATGGTAACATCAATGCAATACAAACGTATGTGTCGAGGACCAGTCTCCAAAGTGTCGGACGTAAAGTAACCACGTTACCCCGGAGAATCTATAGTACTCCCAGCTCGACCTGCCGCATTTAGGCATATACCTAATAAGGTTTAAAACGACTCTTCTTGGAATGCTTCTTACTTTTCTTGTGCTTTTCCTTTTTGGGTTTCGTAGTCACCGATTCTTTTTGAATAATCAAAGGCTCCTCTAGGCTTGTTGGGGCTTCTTTGTTCTCATCTTCTAAAACACTCATTCTTTCAGAATAATCCCAGAAGCTTTCCGGTGTATTTAGGGGCCCCAGATTGTTTTTCCAAATTTTGACACAACCATCCTCACCGCAAGAATATAAAACATCGGTATTTTGTGCTGATACAAGGACATCCCTCACTACTTCATCTCCATGTGCATGTGGGATTACAACTCCATTTTCTATATCTATCTTCTCATCTTTGAATGGTAACAGGCGTAGCTCTCCTGCACCCTCTTGAGTTTTGCCGGTAGCGATAAAGCCAGGATAGACGTCTACTACATAATCACAATTCCATGCTTTCCTAATATCACCAAAGTCTAAAGGCTGTGGCTCTTTCAACTCGTCAGATTTGTCATTCAATTCGTGAACTGAAAATGTTTCCATATGCGATAGAGTATATATTCTCTTTGGAGATAGCCATCCGCAGGAGTGGATCGACGCGTAGTTGATGACTTGATGTAAAGCATCTTCCTCGTCATCTTGTTTCAGATCATAAATATTAGTATATCCATCAGTTGATCCGCTAAGCAAAACATTGACATCAGAAGGATGAAACTTAATGCAAGTGACATCGTCATGATGAGAGTCAACCAACGATCTTAATGGAGTATCCCATTTGCGAACGTCATAGATATGTATAGTAGCATCGATACCATGTAATTCTGTACCACAAGCTAGTAGGCCATGACGGGAATCCAAAGAGAGAAAAGGAGAGTTAGTCTCATTGTTAATTTTTGCAACACAGTCATTTGATCTTATGTCGAAAACCTTCACAGAGTCAATAGAGGCGCTACTAATTAGATTCCCTGCAACAAAGTCGCTGTCAATGACCTTCATATCGTTAATTGCCGTCTCGCTTGCTCTGATCTTTTGCAACGGCTTTCCGGTATTCCAATCCAACAAACATATCTCACCATTGCTCAGCCCTGTCAGAAGTCCGTGCTTATAAGAAGGTTGTAACTTTAGACACCAGTTTTCAGATCCAAAAGAGCTTAATTCAACCAAAGAATAACTATTCATGTTTAGTGGTGTAGACTGAGAAGTTATCTGTATAAAAATTGGCGACAAATGAGTAGTAGTGGCCATATACAATGAAGCACTCTCGTCGATCACTTTTTCTCTTGACTTAAAAAAGTTTAATTAGTACATTATATAAACAGACAAAAAAAGAAAAGTGGTCTCTAGCGGGATCGAACCGCTGATCCCCGCGTTATTAGCACGGTGCCTTAACCAACTGGGCCAAGAGACCAGGAATTTCTGTTGGAGTCTCTTTACAGGCGATCCTGTGTTTTCCCGAACAACACCACTGAAGCAACTTCTCCTCAGCTATATCTTAGTTAAGCCAAACTTGGGCTGCTCGCGTAGAAAGTTCCTTGATGGTTCGAAAAGAGAAAGCAAGGGCTCAATGAGGAGTGCAACTTGCTTGGCCCAAGACCCAACACACTGGGGCCATTGTTCGCCAAGTGCATAAGCATATACCACCATCGGTCTTTGCCGGGCGTCACAAAAAACAATTAGCGTCGCATGCATTTCTGGCACAGAGATAGCCGTAGGAACCACGCTCCGAGGTGTAGTATAACTGGTAACGAAAAGTAGGCACTTTACCAATCGTAATAAGCCGTGGGTTTGGGTTGGCGTTGGGAACCCATCCCCTTAGCCCTACTTGATTATGATTACCAAGGAAACTTTTGTGGTATACAAAAAAACAGATGTAGACGTGAGTGCAAAACAAAGATGCAGAGTATATAAGGCAGATGCAGGCTCTCCAGTGTCACGGAGATCCTTTTCTTGTTTTGCTTTTTGTACTTGTCTGACCTTGTTGCTCAAACCTCTCCAGCAAGAAATAAGCTCTCGGGTACAGTTTCTCAATTATAATTAGCTTAGCTTAGAATCTGGTTCCCGACACCAATCTACACTCATCAAGAGTTTTCCCGCGAAATGTCCACGCCGTTCCAAGACTTTAAGACGTTCTGCAATAAAGTGGGCTTGGACTTCCAATGGGCTAATACACAGTCCCCCAAGCCTGCTCCCGAAACTAACCCTTCTGAAATCCCTTCAGCTGTCAATGAAACAAGACAAGAAAGTCCCAAAGATTCTGTCAACTGCGTATTTACTGATATCAAGAACGCACAGCTTTGGAACGTCTTCAAAAAGGGTGGCGTAAATACTCTTCCCACTGAGCCGGCTCGATCAAACACGTCTGAGACAAATGCTAGTAAAACCGATTGTGCTATTCATAATGATTTCGCCATGATGGATGCATCACCGNTAAATCTTAACTTACTGGTCTTGTAATTTATGTCATCTTTTAACACCGTATATATTAGTAATAGATGGACAATAGTTGAATCTTGTTCCAACAGAGAGATATATAAAACACACGCTGATTGGTTATATGAAACCCAATGGTTCAGGTATAACTTAGAACATTGATAATAAGTTCTCAGGTGTAACTTATCTTATGTACTAATTTCTGATCAATTTATAGATCTTTATCTTATTTTTATTGAGGTAAAAATTATTATTAAATTTTACCTACCCCAATATAATTAGTGTCAATGTACGAGATTACCTATGTTAACATAAAATATGTTATGTCCGAGATCACCTATTCCAACACCAAACTTGGGCTGCCAACTTAGAAAGTTCCGTGAAGGTTCGAAAAGAGAAAGCAAGGGCTCAATGAGGAGTGCAACTTGCTTGGCCCAAGACCCAACACACTGGGGCCATTGTTCGCCAAGTGCATAAGCATATACCACCATCGGTCTTTGCCGGGCGTCACAAAAAACAATTAGCGTCGYATGCATTTCTGGCACAGAGATAGCCGTAGGAACCACGMTCCGAGGTGTAGTATAACTGGTAACGAAAAGTAGGCACTTTACCAATCGTAATAAGCCGTGGGTTTGGGTTGGCGTTGGGAACCCATCCCCTTAGCCCTACTTGATTATGATTACCAAGGAAACTTTTGTGGTATACAAAAAAACAGATGTAGACGTGAGTGCAAAACAAAGATGCAGAGTATATAAGGCAGATGCAGGCTCTCCAGTGTCACGGAGATCCTTTTCTTGTTTTGCTTTTTGTACTTGTCTGACCTTGTTGCTCAAACCTCTCCAGCAAGAAATAAGCTCTCGGGTACAGTTTCTCAATTATAATTAGCTTAGCTTAGAATCTGGTTCCCGACACCAATCTACACTCATCAAGAGTTTTCCCGCGAAATGTCCACGCCGTTCCAAGACTTTAAGACGTTCTGCAATAAAGTGGGCTTGGACTTCCAATGGGCTAATACACAGTCCCCCAAGCCTGCTCCCGAAACTAACCCTTCTGAAATCCCTTCAGCTGTCAATGAAACAAGACAAGAAAGTCCCAAAGATTCTGTCAACTGCGTATTTACTGATATCAAGAACGCACAGCTTTGGAACGTCTTCAAAAAGGGTGGCGTAAATACTCTTCCCACTGAGCCGGCTCGATCAAACACGTCTGAGACAAATGCTAGTAAAACCGATTGTGCTATTCATAATGATTTCGCCATGATGGATGCATCACCGCCAACACCATCCGCTGCGGGCCAGAACGAAAACAGTGGCCCCTCTTCAACGCATGGCAGTGACGCAACTGCCCCATCTACAGCGGCCTCGGTATCCACCAACCATGAGCCGGTGCCCTCATTGGCCTCCTCGGTCAGCACTTCCTCTTCAGTTTACTCRTCATGGGACCCCCCTCATCCTCCATCTTCATCWTCTTTCCCTGYTGCTGCTGCTGCCGCYGCTGCTATTRCCCCATACAACCATTCCAAGGACTGCAGGTCAAAACAGACAAACGAATACACTGTTCTATTTGACATTTCCTGCCTGAGCACAGTTGACACTGTCAGCCACCATGAAGGTTCCCAAGATTGTCRCCGTCGCTTTCCTGACATGACATCTCCAGCTGACGACGCCCGCTCATCAGCTYTAGTCACACCCTCTCCTACGCCGCGCCATCAAGATGTGAACCGCAGTGGTTGCTCCACAGCYGCCTGCACTGCTTCGAACTCCACCGCCGCCACCACCACGACTCYCTCATACATGGAAAAGTACCTCAACAAGCCACGAAACTGGTTTGAAAAGACCATGGGCAARTAYTGTCCTTTGTTCCTTAGAAGCACCAAGAACATTGACTACGACTCTACTGAGTTCATGTTTGAACGAAAAATGATAGCCGTCCAATTCCTGCTTCTAGACGAACAYTCGGAGCCCAGGCTGTACTACAACCCTACCAATGGAGCCGTTCCGTTCTGGAAAAGACCGTTTAACTTCGACATGATGCCCAGCTACGACCAACTCTTGGACGAGGCCGAGCGCTCTTTCGATACTTAYCAGTACAGGTATGTGGGGTTCCAAAGAATAGAGCCGTACTCCATTTTCTGTCCCTGGAAGAACACCCAAAGRGAAATAGACCTGGTGCTTGACCACATCCATTTCTCCTTCAATGTTGGCAGAAAAAAGTCTCTCCAACGGAAGGGAAACATYACGCTCGATACGCTGGACAGCGACATCGACCGCGATATTAGAATCGAGCCTTACCGGCCTTTTCCTTCCGACAATCTTGTGTACGAGGGCCTCACACACCCTGCCGAACAGTCTTTCGTTGCTGGGAGCCCGGACGCATCGCTTATCGAGAAGGGGTACCAGGCACTAGTCGATATCTGTAGGGAGTCTCGCCCACCATCCAATGACTTCCCTTCCCGCAGTCTCGTTAGCGCTCCACAGATCGCAGCTTCACAGATCGCAGCTCCACCTAATACTTGCCGCCTAGTTCTTGTTCGTGAATGTCGCACGGCTTCCGAGTCGGAGCTCAATAAGGCCTTCTGGTTTAATTCAAAGAGAAAGGACGTCACGATAACCGTACCAGCACCTCCCTCTCCTGCTTCTCCCTCTCCTCCCTTGTGCATAACAAAAGACCTCCCACGAAAGTGGTTCTTCCCTCTTGTCCGCCGCCAGTGAGCTGCAGAACCGTGGAGTCCCGTGGGACTGATGTGGCCGACCTTGAATGCACACCCCCCATACTTCATTTTATAGACCATACTATACCTCACATCGTACTTTGTCAGGTGATTTTTACCTTTTCTCTATAACGGATGTTACATAACTTTTCATACTATAAGCGAACTCACACTTAGTCTTCTAAGACAGCGTGCAAGTTCCCCTCACGTACTTAGCAGAAAGTGTGCGTMCRGATACGTCTASTCRGTACGCAGCAATACACTCTTCTAGCAGCTGGCTTGTTGCTGGATAATCCGGTGCTATTACGATCCATGAATTAAGGTTTAAGGGCCCTCTCGAGAACAGCGCGCGTATTTATTTACATCATCTCGCGAAATGACCGGTGGGGGTGGGGTGGGCCCTTAAAATAATACACTACCTCGAGAAACTGCCACAGAAACAACCGCAATCTTTTCCTGGTAGTAGTCGAGCCTGCACAGTGTTACCAAACTTGTAAATCCCAGAGCAAAGTCGGAAAGCTTTTGAAAAGTGACACACCGGAACCAAAAAAATCTATAAAGAAGGCATCGCTTTCCTGGTGATTTTGCCTTTGCATTTTTGAGTGGATTGTTCATTCATTCTCCTTGTATTCGACTTACTAGAGGTACCATCCTATCCCATCCTTCCCTTGTGAAAAGAAYAGGCAAACAATAACGCTATTTTACCTACTTATAATCAAAAGCGTACACAAAGACATGTTTTGCTCGAAAGAATCAAGGATCRCCGTCYTTGCKATTGCACTCATATGCTCRTTGACCGTGGTTTCTCACTCAATAGAGGTCACTAARGTGCTGACTATCACCTCCACGACTACTGACGTCGTCGTTGTCACTGCCCCACCGCTCCCTCCAAACAAAGCAGAAACCGTTTTGAACACAGCAACCAACATAATCCAGACCATGCAGTTCATATTCAACTGCGCGCCCTTCAAATGGAAGGGCCCCCTGAAGATCACCTCGTGCACACTGAACTTCATCGTCTTGCTACTCACGGCGTGGGGCTACYTACTGAAGTACYTACAAGACTACAAGCTGACCAATGATGCCGATATGGAACGCATGGTGAGACTCGACTTTGGGGAGATGGTCAGCAGGGTCATTGGGAAGGGAGTCGGCAAGGCTTTTACAAAGATGGACATCACCCAGAAGCTAGTKTATCCCTTCGGGGGAACCAATAGCCAGAAATGTCTGGTCATGACCGTRGGAGAGAATTCGATGGTGMCGTTCCACGCTCTGTCCACGGAGATATGTTTCGACCGCAACACCCTCGGTTCGCTGTCTCGTCGTGGCCATGGTCAYGGCAACGTGTTTGCTTTGGATACGGACTCCGTRAGCAGTTTGGGGTTGTTGGCGGACATCCCGTCAGGAATKTCCATGGTAAATGAACTATACGCCCATTTYGGGGACTATACGGTAGAGGTTCTCGGCGGTGTCATGAAGCTGGCRTCAGCCATCAACAGAGAGGGCTGGCAGAGGGAAAAGCACGGTTTCGTGGTCCCATCGAGGGACCGACCCAACGAAACGCTGCTAAGCGTTCACATGTATAGTTCAGACCTGTTATAGACGACGGCGCCACTCGGACGCCTACGCAACTTACCCCTCTATGTATATATTATCCGCCGCTTTTCTGTACGCATATGTCTTTCTATAAGTCTGTTATTCAAAGCACTTCGTTCTGGCCTGATTGGAGAACTTCCTTGCTCCCGTATGGTCTTGCTTGTTCGCATAGCCCAAATACAACCTACCGTCTTGACCCCGAGGGGATATTTGCGTCACTATTGACTCTTTTGGGTTCTGAAACAGGAAGAGTATCTATTTAAAGATAAATGGTTACGTGTACATTTTTTCCTGGTGAAGGAACAGAAAGACACATCGGACGCTCTTTCCTGATACATACTATTACAGAACGGTTATCTTCTGATCGATCGGTCAATATATGAATCATTTAACTAGTATTCTTTGATGACGCGGGTAAAAAAGCAAGCGGTTCTCGCTAGATGGGAAAAAAGCAGGGTTTTATTTAAGGAATGGAAATAAAAATTATCTTGGGTGGGCTAAGTTGAGAAACAGGAGAAGGAAAGACATAGTAATGAGATTAGGAAGGAAGATTCAATTGAAGACAGTGGACACATAGTGATTTTTTATTCTTGAGTTTGGTACAGTTCGGCTTTATATTCATTCCATTCTGGATCACGTTTCCTTTTTTTTACAACCAAAAGGAAATGGATTCATATCAAGCAAGCAATGACAAAGAAAGTGAGCCGAAGGGTAGCAGCAAGATTGACGATCTGATAGAGAATGAAGCGGAGATCATACGGTTTATCAAAGAGGACGGCAAGTTACTGCTAGATAACGGTGATGGTAGAGACATCCATAACATAATTCAGGAAGACAAACTACTCAGTGTAGAATATAATGAGGTATTGAAACGGTTTCGCGGCCAAGAATCGTCACTGACCACAACAGGCGTGGTGGACGAAGATGAAGATGATAAATATGACTCTAAAGAACACCAAGAAAAGACTTTACAGGCCATGAACACGTTGAGACAGATCATCAATAAAGAAGTGATTCCGCCCGAAAACTTCAGCCATGTCGTGGGGGAGATATATCGCAGCAGTTTCCCCCGACTAGAAAACTTTTCGTTTCTGCATGAAAGACTAAAGTTGACATCCATCTTGGTGCTCATCCCAGAGGAGTATCCACAGGAGAATTTAAATTTTTTGAAGTTGACGGGCATAAAACTATTCCAAGTGGGAATGAGTGGTAATAAGGAGCCGTTTGTCAACATACCGTCCGACTTGTTAACCAAGGCGCTAGAAATCGTGCTTGATCCGGCAAACCAACCAATACTGATACACTGTAATAGAGGCAAACATAGAACGGGGTGTTTGATCGGATGCATAAGGAAACTGCAAAACTGGTCGTTGACGATGATATTCGATGAGTATAGGCGTTTTGCGTTCCCGAAGGCCAGAGCGCTTGACCAGCAGTTCATTGAGATGTACGATGATGACGAAATAAAAAGAATTGCCAGGGGAAACAGTTGGTTACCTCTAAAATGGTAATGCATAGAGGTTGCCTTTACGTAGACAAATATTGGGATAATGATGTTTATTGATAATTATTATTATACATGGTTTTTGCAGGGTTAGTGGGATTATATATACACTATCTAAGCATCTTATAAATGAAAAACCCGAAAAATTATTTATTTGTATGTAAGCTCTGTCTATGAAACGACAGCTTACACTATTTATACCCTCCTTAATTCGTTAAAAGCATTGCGAATAGAAAACAAGAAAAATGAATGATATATTAAAAAGGGGGAGTCTCACACGAAGCATTCCCCGAGTTTAAATGCATGGAAGAAAAAGATCCAGATTTGTATGTTATCTGTATTATTTTTTTTTCACACTTATGATCTTTCACCTCTTAATCTTCTGGCCAACTTGATATCCTTCTTTTGGATAGTAACACGCTTGGCGTGGATGGCAGCCAAGTTAGTGTCTTCAAACAAAGAGACCAAGTAGGCTTCGACGGATTCTTGCAAAGCACCGATAGCAGAAGATTGGAATCTCAAATCAGTCTTGAAATCTTGAGCGATTTCTCTGACCAGTCTTTGGAAAGGCAACTTTCTAATCAATAGTTCGGTAGATTTTTGGAATCTTCTGATTTCTCTCAAGGCGACGGTACCTGGCTTATATCTGTGAGGCTTCTTGACACCACCGGTAGATGGGGCGGATTTTCTGGCAGCCTTGGAAGCTAATTGCTTTCTTGGGGCTTTACCACCAGTAGATTTTCTTGCTGTTTGTTTAGTTCTGGCCATTGTGGAGTGCTTGATATGTTTCTACTAGTACAAAAAGAGAACAACTAAAAAAACAAAGAACCACGCTACAACAATTGTAAGAATAGAAACAGGATCACTTATATACTTTTGTGGCCACCAGAAACTACGCGACGGCTCACGCCAGCTTAGCACGCCATAACGCAACGATTGTGCTGGACTCATCATAACCACTCGCACACGCGCTGGGCGGTAATCCACGCCAGATTAGCGTTCCGAAACAGCCCCTTCTGGCGCGTTCCGGTAGTTTCACGCGTCTGGTKCGAAGTGGCCGGAACGGGCAAGTGCGGTCGTTTGGCGCCGCGAAAGTGGTCGTGGACCGGGTGCTTCGCCTTTGTATGGCGAGACGTGCTGGGCGCTTCGCGGGTTCAGCTTGTCCGGGCGCGAAAAGCAATGCGGACCAGAACAAAACAACACATACAGTAGGGTGTTTTAATACGCTGTTGATTCGCGCTTGGGTTGTTACTAGTCCGCAGCATGAGTTCGTGTGTGCGTGTCACGGATTAGTATGCATATGTATTATGTGTTCAGATATGTATATTATCATTATTTGTATATATATATAGAAGATTAAACGGTATCTATATTGCTGTTTCCTCTTTTCCTTCTTAGCTAGTTTCTTATAGTTTGTTTTCTTCTTTGTATATTTCATCATAAACAAAACAATAACAACAACAACAAATACAATACAATAATGTCCGGTAGAGGTAAAGGTGGTAAAGGTCTAGGTAAAGGTGGTGCTAAGCGTCACAGAAAGATTCTAAGAGATAACATTCAAGGTATCACTAAGCCAGCTATCAGAAGATTGGCTAGAAGAGGTGGTGTCAAGCGTATCTCCGGTTTAATCTACGAAGAAGTCAGAGCTGTCTTGAAGTCCTTCTTGGAATCCGTCATCAGAGACTCTGTTACTTACACTGAACACGCCAAGAGAAAGACTGTTACTTCTCTAGATGTTGTTTACGCTTTGAAGAGACAAGGTAGAACCTTATACGGTTTCGGTGGTTAAACAATCGGTGTTTCGCAACTTTTTTCCATACCTTTTCACAACAACAACAACAACAAAAATAAAATAACGATCATTCTATTGGGGGAATATAATAGAACCTTATGTATGCATTTTTCTTCGGTTTTTATTATTTCATGTACTATATATATATATCAAAAATAAGTCTCGATAAAAAAAACTAGTTTCCAAACTCTTTCAAGTAGTCTTTCCTAACGTTCGCTTCGATCTGGTTACCGTTAAACGTCTCGGCGCGGTGTTCGCGGCCCTTCTCTTGCTTTATCAAGTCGACCCAAACATTGAGACAGAACCCAGTGGAGTCCTCAATATCGAGTTTGTTCATGGGGCACTTACATCTGCAACCGCATCCAAAATCCTTACCCATGTCGTATGCTGCGTTCTTCTTGCGCTGGAACCTCGGATCGCTCGTCACGTAGGGAAACTCCTCGCCCCCCATCGCATTATGCGGGCAATGCTGTATGGAAGAATGTCTGTATCCGATGTCCCTGAAGTAATGCACGTCGTCCAAGTCTAAGGTTAGCGATAGTCCTATGGAATGCACGGGGGCGTCCCCCCATCTCTCCTTCCAAAATCCGCCACTTTTTTCTAAAAATTCGAAAAAACTGTTGTAAACCTCATTGTCAAATACGCTTAACCGCGCAATTTCAAAATTACTCCAGAAATGACACAGGTTGTATTCTTCATTCGAAAACTTGTCCTCCACGATGTGCTTCTTGGAGCGAGCCCTGTTGACTAAATTCATTATCCCCTCTTCATCGGCATTTATTCTTTCCGACTCATTGCCCTTTTCCAGCAACTGTTCGATGGCAATCTTCTCGGAAACCTTGGGTTTGACGTCGAAATCATAATTGATCGAGTCACGCAACTCGGGATCATCGGATTCAAAAATGTCATAGTCCTTCGTAAACAACTTCCACAATGACCCGGGTGTCACGTCATTCTGTCTGACGAAGCTTTTGGTGTGTCTGAACAAATTCGGCACTGTCCAGTACAACTCAGGAATTACGATAGTAAATCCATATTTCTTATCGTTCTGCGCCATCTCCCAGAACGGATCATATGTAATATCACAGAAAAATTCCACATCAGGCTCCAGTCTCCAATACCATTCTGATTTTTGGATCAGCGGGTGCTTGTAAAACAGTCCTGAATAAAACCTGCACATCTTATGGTACGATTCCATGTTCCCATACAGTATGCTTCTATCACCTTGGTTTTCAATGGCGTTATAAAATTCGAAGGTGTCCTTCACGTCGCTGGGGAAATTCCATGTTATTTCATCGACAGTGCCAAATTCCACAATAGAATCATTTGTCACATCGCGTACCTTTGTTTTGAAGTCTTCTGTAAACGGCTGGTCATTCAAAAGCACGTATGGATAGTGAAACCACTGGTTGAAATGTTCCTCTATACTTTTGATAGTCTTGATAACGTCTTCTAGCTCCTCGTTTCTTGTCAGCATAACAAACGAGGCATTCTGTTTGGCATACAATGGATTCGATAAATAATCCTGGGTGTCCACACAGTTCGAATAAAATGGCTTGTCCCTTTTTGTAGCCAGATCCATCTTGGAAAACGAAAGAAGATTGTCCATATAATCCCTCGTAGATACCGGTTCAGAGACCAGTACTATCCATATGGTGATGATGAGGGCAACTAACATGCATACCATCATAATGTTGCATTGGAAGCATCGCAGTAGCGTGTTCCTCAACCTTCGTACTAGCAACATGATGTATCCTGCTATGATGTGCCACGGCCAATATTCATTCACCGATGAGATAGCCCCGAATAGATCCACTTTACGTATGCAAGAACAATTACATCCATTGTCTTGAATATTCTAAAGACACTTTCTCGAGTGCATTTCATTTTTTTCAGATTTCTTGGCATCATCCATGCACCGCACTTTTAAAGTTAGCCATGAAGGGAAAAAACTACAAATACCTGGAATCACCCAACACACTCTATCTCAAACAGTGGTTAAGCTAGAAACCAACCTGGCATTGCGCCTGTTTCTTCTAAACCGATGCAACGTACAGCCCGCCTTGTGTAGGCTGGTCTTGTCTTGTGGTTTCCATTGTTTAGCACCAATTTCGACTGAGAGCAGCAGCATAGCTTAGCTCAGCTTCGCCCCTCTTCTCTGTTGGAGGCTGAAAAACCATTTTCCGCGCACTTAGCAATTTCTAGAGGGCCTTGATTGGCAATGCGCTGTGACTATCTGTAGATGAAGGGTTGTATACCTCGTCGAGGGTCCTACCCCTGTAATCGTCCCTTACATGAGAGGGTTATATAGCGGAGTCGTATTTCTGCTTTTCTTTTTTTCTTCTTGCTTGCCTTTCTTGCTTTTCCCACCTGGGTTTTTTTTTTTATCATGTTAGTCCGATATTGACTTTACAACCTTGCGAAGAGCGAGATAAATTAGATTCGGAAGACTTAGTCAAGGGCTCTAACCGGAATTTTAACAAGGACCATACACCTAGAAGCGAGCGGCATTAGATTGCAACATTCAGTCTGGCTTCGGAATTTAGTGAAGAAGGAACACAGTGAGATAATGTCTTTCAGTAACAGTAATATGGCATCCTACATGACCGGCAACAAGGAAAAGGACAAGACTATAAATAGTAATAACGGCAGGGACAACAGTGGTGCTAACGGTGCCAACAGGGGCACTAATATCAGGGACAGTAGCGAGGCGAGATTGAATGCGTTTCAATTATCAGACTTTGATTTGGACGTGGATATGAAGATGGATTTCTCTAATCCATCGCAGGATATAACAAGGAATTTTTCCTCTGGCGTCGCAGAACCGTTTGATACTAATGTAAACGCTTTATTGTCCCCATCGAGTGGTTCGTATTCCGCGGACTTGAACTATCAAAGTCTATACAAACCGGACCTTCCACAACAACAAGTGCAGCAGCAGCAAAAACAAACGCCTACTTTAAAAGTTGAACAATCCGGCGTATTCCAATGGGACGATGTCTTAACGCCCGCTGACCGTCAACATCGGCCGTCCCTCACCAACCAGTTCCTATCTCCAAGGTCAAACCACGATGCCGCTAACAGAAGTTCAGGTAATGACTCCAATTATAGCGATACTGAATCAAGCTATCATACTCCTTATCTGTATCCACAGGATATGGTTTCTTCACCAGCCATGTCGCATTTGACCGCGAATAATGATGATTTCGATGATCTTTTGAGTGTCGCGTCTATGAATTCAAACTATTTACTACCAGTGAACTCTCATGGCTACAAACATATTTCCAACCTTGACGAGTTGGACGATTTGCTATCTTTAACGTATTCAGATACCAATCTTCTGCCAGCATCGAATAATAGCGATTTCAGTAACAGTAATAATAATAATATTGCTACTAATGCTTACAATAGTACTATTGAGAATAATACCAGTAAACCTGCCGCTAATCAAAAAATGCTGTTGACTATACCAACATCTTCCACGCCCTCTCCTTCCACCTACGCTGCCCCAGTTACACCCATCATTTCTATCCAAGAATTTAACGAGGGTCATTTTCCAGTCAAAAACGAAGACGATGGAACTTTACAACTAAAGCTTCCGGACAATGATAATTATAGTGGTACCAACAAAAACAATCTACTTCGTCCGAACGATAATGACTACGCTAACGAAGCTCTTAGTGATATCGACCGTTCTTACGAAGATATTATTAACGGCAGAAAGTTGAAACTAAAAAAATCAAGAAGAAGGTCTTCCCAAACTTCGATTTCCAATAATAGTTTCAGTAGTAGAAGATCTTCAAGATCAAGGAGTATATCGCCTGACGAGAAGGCAAAATCTATCAGTGCAAACAGAGAGAAATTGTTGGAAATGGCTGACCTCTTACCTTCCAGCCAAAATGGTGACGTTGACCAGGAACATCTTGACGAAGATAATAACACTAGCTATAACAGCGCTACCATCAGTGTTCATAATAACGACGACGACAGTAACAACAATTTACCAACCCATCACGCAGAAGTTAAGCCAGATATTGTTGATATTAAAAGTGAGCTGGATGATGCTAATAACAATTTCGGTGTGCTTCTAAACATAGATGACTTGGACCAGTTTGAACCAAAGGTGAATTTTAAAAATGATGATAATGATGAAAATAACGATAATAGTGCATTCTCTTCGAAGAAAAACGACGATTTAGAGAGGCTAGACAATTTAACGAATAATAGGAAGAATCCTGCAAATTTTGCTTGTGACGTTTGTGGAAAGAAGTTCACAAGACCGTATAACTTAAAATCCCATTTAAGAACACATACGAACGAAAGGCCATTCATATGTTCTATTTGTGGTAAGGCATTTGCACGCCAACATGATAGAAAGAGACACGAAGATTTACATACAGGTAAAAAAAGGTATGTGTGCGGTGGTAAACTAAAAGATGGTAAACCTTGGGGTTGTAGCAAGAAATTTGCAAGAAGTGATGCCCTCGGTAGGCATTTCAAGACCGAAAGCGGTAGAAGATGTATTACTCCCCTGTACGAGGAAGCTAGACAGGAAAAATCTGGACAAGACACTTAATTCTTCCACTTTTTGTAGAAATTTAAATAGGAATTTATCTTTTTCTTTATAACATAATATGTAATTTCAAATTAATAATGTAGAAATTATAGCTCAAATTATAACAGTGTGAATTTAGTTTTGTAGAAGTCCATCTACTGTTTTGAATGCTGCAAATAGAAGAATGACATTTATAACAGTTTGTAATTCTTATGTCCGCCAGGTTTTTCAAGTTGCCGAAATTAGTGAAAAGTAACAAAAACCTACAATGTAAATAGCTTGTGTGTGGCAAAAGAGCAGGCACCAATAGCTCAATTAAGTATGACGTTAGCCTCTGAAATGAGCGATGAGATTTCCTTAGACAACCCGACACCTATATTTAATGAAGGTAATGCTTCAAAGCCAATTAGGGTTGCCGGCGTCGTAACAACGGGGACAGATAATATCGACCCTACCGTGCTACAAAGTTACCTAGACGATACTATTTTGAAATCCATTACTTTAGGTCAGCTGGTGAAAAATGCAGACGTGCTAAACAAAAGGTTGTGTCAACATCATATTGCTTTGGATGCTAAGCAGTCGTTTCACTTCCAAGATTACAAATATATTTCTGATGAAAAAGGCATACACGACATGGTACCCTTGATGGAAGTTGTATCACAATTGGATGTACTACCTCCTAAAACATTTACAGCAAAGACAGGTACGAATTTTGGCAACGATAACGATGCAGAAGCTTATTTACAATTCGAAAAGCTAATCGATAAGAAGTACTTAAAATTGCCCACGAGGGTGAATTTGGAACTACTGAGAGGTACAAAAATACACTCTTCTTTCTTGTTCAACTCTTATTCTTCTCTTTCTCCCCAATCGATTTTGAACTTAAAACTCTTTAGTCAGTTCTATAATTGGAATTCAAACAAAGGTTTGGATATCGGCCAAAGGGGAGCAAGGTTAAGTTTGAGGTATGAACCACTGTTTTTACACCCACTTTTACACAATCCATACTCGGATGAACGCCCTACGTTGTTTCATGAATGGTTCCTAGAGTCTTGTTGGAGATCTTCCAAGATATGTTCACCAGGAACTAGCGCACCATATATGTATTCAGATACAATGTTATCTCAAGCAGGCGATCAATTAAGGACCGTATTGGGTCATACATTCGTCCTGGACAAGAGGAATCATTTTATGTGTCCTACAAAGGGTTCAATGCTAAAATGGAGTAATGAACTTTCACCAGGAAAACACTGGAAGACCCAACTAGAATTGAACAACGTAAAGAGTTGGTTAAGTGACGATTTCATTACTTTCTCTACCACTTTTAAAACAGGATACCTGAAAAATATATCTTCACAACAATCTTTGCCTGTACATATATGTGATAAATTTCAGAGTGGTGGACCAAATGACATCAGAAGTTTCCAAACATTTGGGTTAGGCCCAAGAGATTTATATGATGCCATAGGTGGCGATGCTTTTGTTTCATATGGAGTTAGTGTTTTTTCTCGGTTACCTTGGAAGAAAGTCCAAAAATCGAACTTTAGGTTACATTGGTTTTTCAATGGGGGTAAATTAATCAATCATGGCAATATGTCTCTAAGCAACTGCATCGGTCAGCTTTCTAAGGAACATTCTACCTCTACAGGTATCGGACTTGTGCTAAGGCATCCCATGGCTAGATTTGAACTAAACTTCAGCTTACCTATTGCCGCCCACGAAAACGATTTAATGAGAAAGGGATTTCAGTTCGGAATTGGTTTGGCATTTTTGTGAGTGTTCCAGCAAAAAAATGATAAAGTAGAAGTATGTTCCTTTTTCATTTTTTGGTTCGTTTTCGTATATTTACATAAAGATATTCATTGACTCCAAGTAATAGTGTGTCTCAATGAACATAAATATCTACGCTGCAAATAAAGCAAATCCTACTTCTTTTTGCTCTTCAATAAAGGACGCTATCTTTTGAAGTATTTATAGTTTTGTTTTCAGGATTGTCCTTTTGAATCGAGGATAGAAACTTTTTAAAAATGAATTGTGCAACTAAAAAATAAATAATAACACCAAGCGCAGATATTCGTAACTCATACATACGTGGTTTTATATCCCTTATAAGCCACTTAAGTTATCTTTGGGATAAATATGTATGATATGTTTTCGTTGGTTTGGTTGTTCAGTTATTTTTGATCGCCCTTCTTTTCCTGTTACTATTTATTTATATTCACTTCTACCTTTTGCATGATTACGTGCTAATTTTTGGCGCTTATCTTAGAACAGGTTCTCTATCCTGAAGTTGCTCCAAAGTAAATGTGTATTATCTTGTATAGATGAGCTAAGCTACTTTAACCAGCAATTTGAAAACGTTATATACTGCTGTTATTTTACTTATTGAATCTAACTATGCCTAGCTGAATGATGATTAATACAGTTATGATCGTTGCATAAAATTTGAGCAATCATTTAAACTTTCCTAATGTCTCATTATGCATGCTACATGGGAGCTACAATCGCATGCCCACTGTGGTCAAAAAACCTTTGTGAAGAGAGAAACAAACTCAAGCAAAAGCAGTAACTCCACGAGCCCGAGAGACAAAGAACTGCTCGAGCTTTTGAATCTCTAGCAAATAGTGGCATGAAATGATTTCCTTATTACATTAAAAGCAGTCTTTACATATAAATATCATGAATGTAAGCTTTCAACATTTTGTGAAGTTCCCATGTCTCGCGAAAAAGGTTAGCTATGGCAAACATTTTGTAAAAGGTCCTTTCAATTAAAATGATGAACTTCACGAACCTTGCCGACTTCGTGTTCCCTGCGCATGATTAAATTGCTGAAGCCGGTCTTAAATATAAAGTATGCAGCAAAAATTTTATCCATTGTTCATGGTACTTATCCCAATGGTCGTACAATGTAATCTGCTCCTGAATCGTATCCATGACTTCCTCCAGGTCTACGAGAGATTCAGCCATAAAACGGTTGAAAGCTAATTGAGCAGGCGAACCAGAAGATTCAGAACCTCTGATGGCTTCGGAAGCCATAGACGCTAATGATGATCCTTTGGTTGATCTTCCGTGTATGGAAATGGTAATGAACAGACATGCCACAGCAATAATATGAGGTGGGTACAGTAAATGAACATCATTGATATAGCTATCGTTGATCAAAGACCAGCAGTTTTGTAAATCTTCGGATGATAAGGTTAGTTGAAAAGGTGGCTGTTTCAAGACCTGGACGATTTGCTTCAAGGATTGATAAGGATGATGGACAATTAAGTAACTTTCTAGCTCTTCAAGCAAATAGAATTCAAACTCAGTAACTTTAGTGGGATCAGGAGGGATGAATTCGGGCCATAGAGTACGGGCTTCACTCACTAAAGTTCTAATGTATTGCGGACATTCCTCTACTTTACACGCTAAATACACACACGTAGTAACCAACATGTATAGGTTAATTTCTCTCACCGAAGCCTTTATTAAGAACCGTGAAAGATAGATATGTGCCGTAGCTAAAGCATACTGTCGAATATTAAGTCTTCTTCCAAGTTTCATTATCAGAAAATAGCAATAAATTCTTAGGTTATAGTCCTTATCATAGTGTARATCTCGGTGSKYKMYKKRTMWKTWWWWARTAATGGATTGTTCCATACCGTTCTGCTTGGAATCCATTACGATATTTAAGCCTTGAGGGAACAATTGGCACTCTAACAACCATAACTTCTGCCTCTCTTTAGCTAACGATGCCTTCGTATATTGCCAGTGATGCCTCTGTGTAGATGTCCAGAAACTTCCTGACATGTCTGAGTATCAGGCTTAAAATGTGATAAAATTTTCAAACTGTCCCTTGCCAAGACATTGTTTTATCTAAAGCGATATAAACGCTAATAAGACTGCTACAGATCGATTAAGACTTCTCTGTATGAACCCTAATTTTCCTTCGTGAAAATAAACGTTCAATCTAAATTTTCAGTATTTTTTTTTCCGTGAAATTTTCATTTTCAAAGTATATAAAGGAGCAAGAAAACTACTTTGGATTTCCCGAAACTGGAACAGCCTCTAATCGTAACATTTACTAGTCTTTTTTATTAGTGTCTATTTTCAATACTTCAATCCATGACCAAAGAATCGTCACTAATCGAAGCTTACAAAAATGGAGTAAAGGAATTTTTTCCTCACTCAATAATAATGCTTTGGGTTGAAAGTCTCCCACCAATTCATATGCGGAAAACGTAATGAGATTTAAAAAATTTAAATTCTTTAAATCAACTCATTAAGAGGAATATCTTTGGATATTTTTCTTCTTGACCTGGCACCTCTATTACAGGAGTGCTGGTGTTTTCTTCGGTACTGGATTCCTTATATATGGAATCTAAACCATAGTTATGACGATTGCTCTTTCCCATGCTGGATTGAGTAACCCAATGGAGCTTACTATTCTTGGTTCATGGATTCACCTCATTTTTTCTCAACAGTTTGTTGTTTACACTATCAACAGTGTAAAACTTTGCATAGTTAAATATGCCGAACTGATCAGCAATTGGAAAAGACTGAACAACTCAGAAGAGTTATTCATTAATGAACTTGTACAAGAGAAAGCGATGGAATAATGAATAGTTTATCAAATGATGAAATACCAATGCAACAGAGTCAAGCTCTGAGTTTCAAAAAGAAACATGGACGAGATTGCTATTTATTACTGACCATAACAATTATTCATTTCACCATTACTTCTCCTTTTACTAGCTCATTTTACATAAATAAATACTTCATACATTCTTGAGCTTGTACAGTAGCACTTAATTGTAATTCATCCTTTACCGTTCATATTCACAGAGGCAGCTGAGTGTGGCTTCTCGAATGAACGTCTGTCCATTCCACTTGCTGCAATGGACTATCCACTTTCAACCAGAATGAGTATGCATAAAAGTTTCAAATGCGTGAGAATTCTACACAGTAATCATTAATTAAAAAAAGTACAGAATATCTTTACATATTTTCTTTTGGTCCGCGTGTCTTCTTAGAGGATATCTACGTGAATGCTGCTAAATTATAGGACTAGGCAGGTACTTAATTAGAACCCACTCGTACCTCCTGTTTCAAAAATACTTTTATTACCTCCCTCTTGTTTAGATGAAAAAAAAGTGTCTTTATTCAACTATTAAACTGACTGATGGCCATCAAAATACATGCCAAACTTACATACGGACTGGCCCTCTCACCAATACGTGCCATTTTCCAGAAAGCACCAAAAACTTCATGGTTTTTGTAGCGATCTAACAGAGATGGCCACTGTCCATGAACATAAGTGCATGAGCAAATTAGTAGTAATATCACTTGCAAAAGAGAACGAAAATTAAACAACGCAGACATATTATGCTATTAGTGAAAAAAAGATGGAACCGTTACAAAGCTAATCAAACAGGCTTCTTAATATCTGATTGTTTCAGTCTCGTGCCAACAGTGTTACTATTGTTCTGCCCTTGTACTTGAAATGACATTCCTCACTTTATTGAGCATTACGCTCTCGCTACAGAAAGTAGTATCAACACTCGTACACCACACTATAAAATTATGATCTTTATGTCTATGAATTTATGAATTTTTGTCTAATAAAAAGTTTTCTACAAATATAATAAGACCAGTATTATCAAGATATCATGCCCCGCTGCGTGGAGAGCATTTTCTAACGAGTTGGAACAAGTGGGTTTTCTGCTTAAGATAATAGTTAAACTTGATAAAATCTGTAATTTCAAGAACGTCAAAATTCTTTTTAATCTTGTTGAAGAACTGTTTGTCAGCTTTTCTTCTTTTCTTGTAAGCCATTAAGATTACGGGTGGGGATATACAGTTAGTGAGGTCAAGCAGCGTTCTCTCTAGTAACGGAAAAGCCTTTTCTAGGTACACACAATCGGCAGCCAGAACCAGATCAACGTTATTGGTTTGCAAATCACCTTCCTGAGGTGAAAAATCCGCTGATAGCGGCTCTCCCCACCAGAGTTCTCTTGCGAGAACCTCATACTGGACTTTATCCAGCTGTATATTTCGTTCCATTAAAGGTACCAATTTGTCAATATCCGTGACATACACCTTGGTATTATCATGAAACTTGTTCTTTTCCAGCAATCCCACGCATAATCCAACTAGACCAGTACCGCTACCCAGTTCTAAAACTTTCTTGAACGGCCTCTTTCCATGTATCGTCTTACTCAATAAATGGTCATTTGATTTCTCGAGAACGTACTCGCATAACAGTTCACCAGCAATCCAGACTTTACCACCGCAACCGCTCTCACCACCATCTTCGCAAATCTTTAATGCTGGTAATAATTTTCCACCGAACGAGAGATCGGTTTGACCGAGATGCTCTTCAAGCCTAGGAACAACTAAATCCTCGAATCCTCCAAATATACCATCCATATCCAACACTCAAAATCGGCCTGTATTGCTCTGGGGTACATGACGAGCTAATCTGACGTGGACCTAGTTACTTAGTACTAATGAATAGTTTAAATATGAGAAATTTAACCCAGTGTTTGGGTGTGAGGGACTTTCGTCTAGCAAAGCCAAAAGGTTGAAGAAAAAGAAGAAGAAGAAGACGAAGAAAAAGAGCCTATCTTCTTCAATTTACTTGGCTGTGTGGTTGAATCATGGTGCCCCATATTAGTGACATTTAAGGTTTTTCACTCGTTTACGTGGAGGCTCATATGAACAGAGTCGCATTTTCGCTACGTTTTAGCAACGATGGAAAAAGAACAACGGATTGTGAAAAAAAAAACTAAAATTCAACACTATATCTAAATCAAGCGCGCTCTTAAACTTTTATATATTGGCAAATATTTGCAACTCCACTAGTTCTCTTCCTTTACAGGACTATCTTCTTGAGCTACTGGGGAATCTAGTCTTCTCCCAAGCTCTTCATCAATCGAGCACAGGGAAATAGAATCGGCCAAGAAAACCTCTTTGGCCATAAAGTCGAAATGACCAACCAAAAGCTCCATGTCGCGTTCAGTGTTTACAGATACCGCTTCGTAGTTTTCAGGGTACACCAGCGCAGTCTTGCCGTCATCAATAATTAAGTATTGAGGTTTAGCTACTAACGTATGCTTTAAATGTGGTTCGAAGAATCTCTTTAAATTATCGACACCATTTCCTTTCACCAGGCTGTGAACTAAAAATCCGTTGTTCTTGGCCACCTCTACTTCTGGTTCCGCATTCTGAACTTCAAAGTTGATTAGTTTCGCTGTGGTACGTGCTTGAAATTCTTGTATTTTGCGTTCTTTCTGCAACTCTTTGAAGGATTCAAATAGTGGGAAAGCTTCTGCCAGTGATAAAATCGGCCTACTGCTTTTGTTGTTATCTTCCTTTTTAATAAATACAGATCTCATGGGCTCTCTATCTTGAGATTCAGAATATAGGTTATAAGCTTTCGCCAATTCACGAATAAAATGACGCTGAGGAGGCCTCATGGGCTTGAAATGCAAACTAGAACGTGTTTTATCGCTCATTAACTTATTGACGATATTCTCGATTTGTAAACACCACCGTTCTTGCTTCGCGTATACTGATAGTACTGTCTCAGTGAATGGCAGCTGAAGTTCTTCGAATGTCGTAGCAACAGATACTAGCTTTTTTAGAGTATCCAGTTCATTGTTTGTTGACTCATTAGATACTTCGCTAATACCAAATGCTTCTCTCAATTCCTTTAGGCGTTTTAAAGCTTCACATTCTTCATTACAGTCTAACTGAGATCCTTCTGTTACGCTAGCTGCATCACTTTTTGCGCCACATGCGACCTTTTTTTCTATTCTACCACATCTGCAAGTAATTTTCACTAGTGCGGCGCAAGGTAAATCGGGACATTCACTCTTACCATGACAAGGTTTGGGGCATGTGTGGTCACAATTTTGCCTTTTCTGTCTACAGATTTGCTTGCAGACCTTTTGGCAATTTTCTGGTAAATGGCATGTCTTTTGACAAGTATGATGACAGCCGGACAATGGTTTCCCACATGTTGTACCACATGATACATCTGTTTGGAAACAAACTGTTCTCACTTTATCTTTTTTCCCACATTTACAAGGTTTGAAAACAGTCTCCGTACATGGTGGACAAGCTAGGTCTAAAGGATGACAGGTATGTGGCATTGGCTTGTGACCACACTCAGATTCACCACGCACAACTTTGATACATGCGTGGTTACATAGTGGTAGCTTAGTGCCACAACGAACGGGTGCAGGAATGACTGTTTTGCCACACGGACAAACTAAATCGTTCGAATCACTTTCCAAACAAGGTGGGCATTTTCCGGGATGACATTTTCTCTGGCATTGATGACTTCCACAGGATAGAGTTAGATTACATGGCTTTAAACATATATGTTGCGCTTCCACAAGAGATTCATCCATCAAATCCTGCGATCTAAATATTCTCTTCTTTCTTTCTAGTGCCGACGGTCTACCACTACAGCATCTATCAATACATCTGTGTCTGCGGCATGACATCAGCGACTCACATTTTATATTGCAATGTGGCTTTTCCTGAAATCCACAAGGAACTAAAAATGTGCTTTGCTCACATGCACATTTGACGCTATCAATTTGTAAGCAGGGATCCATACAGGCACCGTCGTGGCAAGTGAAGGGACAAGAATGCTTACCACATTTTAATGGTTTACAGCACCTTGAACTACATGTCGGTATTGGATCAGTACAATGTTTACGAGGCTTGGTAAGTTCTTCCAGGGCTGTCCGACCACAGGGGCATGTCTTCAGTATACTAGGTAAAAACGGGCAGGTTTTCTTACCGTTGACTGTAGGAGGGCTTATGCAAGGTTCTATAAAGGAATGTTTATGACATGCGTAGTCAACAGTTCTAATGTCCTCACAAGCAAACACACCTACCCACTCATTTCCACCTTCATCCTTTGAAGATCTACCGGATTTTGGAAATTTTGTCTCAGAACATTTTATACTATCTTTAGAATGGATACCACAGTAGCATTTTATCCAATCATTTGCGCTATCTTCACTCCTAATTAATTCTGGGCATGGCCCACATAAGCCTGAATGACACTTTTTTTTACATTTATGAATACCGCAAGATAGAGGCAGTCCACAATTTTCTTGACAATCAAAATGTTTTTTCATAGCTTTAGACTGATAGCAAAAGATGCTTTTTGAATGCTTACCACAGTGACACTTAATCTCTACCATTCTTGTACATTCTGGATGCGGCCCTAAATGACAAATCTTGGAACAGCCATGAACGCAAGTAGGGGCATTACAAGTTTGTCCACATGAGTTAGGATCCAGTGGGTTGTGGTCCGGATTAACAACTTTACCGCACCAACATGTCGGCCTGTTCCTTGTCGGAACTTTTTTGCCAATATGATAACAGTTTGGACATTTCCATATCTTATCCACGGTCTTTTCCGTTGACTTTAATGCCCATTCTCTTATACAGGCGTAATCGAATACTCTATAACATTTCTTACAGGCAAACATCTGACAAGTGTAATCCATCTCCACCGTACAAATCATACAAATATACGAATCGCCCTTGGCAATTTCTTGAATGGCACGCTCGTAGTACTGCATATCATCATCACTTTCTTCTTCTGAATCATAGGTGCTAGATTGCTCGTGGCTAACTTCCACGTCAGAGACATGCTCATCATTTAAGTAAGGTTCATGAACGTCATTATCGTTTTGATTCTGCTCCAAACCAACAGACTCCCGTTCGTTTGTTTGCAACATCCCGAAACCGCAAGACTGTTATGAAATAGCCCTTTCTGTGTCGTTTGCTTGCTTACTGCTTTAATGAACTGGAACTTTTCAGATTTGCTGTCTTTCTATTCAACTCATCGATAATTTTTCACAGTAAGCTCTATTACCCGAAGACCTTCTTATGCAGCCGCCAAGTCACGAAAATGGCATCTTTCCAGTACTAAACAACAAATGCAATAAAGATAACACATACAAATATACAGATACACAGACCTCAGGCGCTTATTTCCTCACAAAGCAGACAGTAAAGAAGCCAATACCACCATCTTCTTTCGGTAGAGCTCTAATGCAGCCTTCAGCGAGTTGTTGCGGGTCATGGGCGCTTCCGTCCCTGAAGACCTCTTCGAATTCTTCTACTTTGCCTCGTCTAGGCCAAGAAGGAACAACTTCAGTTCTTGATTCTACCTCCCAACCCCATTCTTGAACGGCCTTATCTAGTAGAAGGTCTATCACAACACGTTCATTTTCTTCCGCATGAATGGAACATGTGCTGTATACTATTTTTTTAGCACTTGGGAAACTCATTGCGTGTTTCACCATCTGGAACTGAAATGAGCTCAGTTTTGCTAGTCTTGTCTGCAATTCTTCTTTCGCCATAAACTCCTCCTGTTCATCTGGTACAACATCATCTTCATCATCCTTTTCATCAATTTTCCTTCTATTAAGCGAATCGAAAAACTTACGACCAAAGATACCACTACCAGAGCAACTTGGATCTATAATAAATCCAGTGACACCCTTGCATTTTTCTGGAGTAGCCAATTTTGTGAAATCACCCACGTTGACATCGATGTTAGAAGAACAGCCAGCTATCTTTATCATTTTCTGTAAAATTTTTGCTCTTTCGGGATCCTTTTCAAAAGCATATATTTGAATGTTCTTGTCCTTTGGTGGTTCGGAGAATATATAGGAGGCTGTATGAGTTGTCTTATTACCTGGAGCAGAGCACGCATCTATGACAATATCATTACTCCCCGGATGCAAAATGTGAGCTGGGAAACAAGAAGCTCGATCTTGAATAATAATCTTCCCATGCTTATACAATTCGTGTGCTGTAATTTTGTCTGTTGGATGAATACCAAACAAATTAGGTATATATTCATCATAATAGATGGAACCGGGTACTAACTCAGACCAATTGTCCACCTTCTGAGTAAATTTCTTTTTCAGTTCAGCCAATACAGGTTCTGTATTCCCATCTGGATGGCACTTCAATGGGTTGATCCTAATCCATCTAACAGGTGGAAGATCATTGACAATGTCTTCACTTAGAACCAACTCAGATAAGTCTCTTACCTTCAACTTCAGCTTTAATTTGACCATTTCGCTATGTAATGGGCTCTTGAACTTCAATACGTATTCTTTGATGGGATGCTTACCCATCTGAATTCTTTTTTGTTTAGAGAGTAACAAATCATGGCACAGTAATAATAATGTTAGTCTTGAAAAGAGAGGTTTGCCCTTTTTCTTAGGGATTTCCTCCAGTATGCGTGCTTTTTTCATCACTTTTTCCAAATATGGCTTATATTTCCAGCACGAATCGAGCACAGCATAAATGTGTTTAGGATTACTTTTCAACTTGTATCTTTTACAGCTCTTCAGCACTAGCGTCTGCATAGAACCAGAAATTCTCACCTTCGCAGCCTCCTTCTCAATATCCTCTAGCACCCATGTTGCGTCCCTGTAGAAATTCATCTCTCCTTACCGCCGACTTCCCAAGCAATGTCACCGATAAAGAATGAACTCTTTAAACCTCATCGAACTTATCACGTCAATTTTTTTTTTCACTTGTCACTTTCTTCCGCGCCGTTTGGAAAACTCGAGGAAATGGGTCTTTCCAATTCAATCAGGTCACTAATTAGGTAAATAGAGCTAAGAAAAAAGAATACATAGCATTTCCCCTGTAGAAGGAAATTTTATTTCTCATTTAATGTTCTGATATTTAGAGTTTGATTTCGATATTAGTAAAGAAAAAAAAGAGACGCAGAAGGCGATAACACATCGGATACCATGGATTCGGCAACCGTTAAGAATGAAGTACTGGAAACTCCAGACCAAGATTTAAAACATGGGCTGGAAGAAATGAAAGAGGAGCAAAATAGTCTCTCTACTACATCTAATAATAAAAGGCAGGTGATCGTTCCCGCGTGTACGCCAAAGGTCCACTATACACCACTAAAGACTGGTCTTTGTTACGATGTTAGAATGAGATATCATGCAAAGATTTTCACCTCGTACTTCGAGTACATCGACCCTCATCCGGAAGACCCAAGAAGAATATACCGTATATATAAAATACTGGCAGAGAATGGCCTGATTAATGATCCAACTCTGAGCGGTGTTGATGACCTTGGTGACTTAATGTTAAAGATACCTGTCAGAGCCGCAACGTCCGAAGAAATCCTGCAGGTTCATACAAAGGAACATTTGGAGTTCATCGAAAGCACGGAGAAAATGAGCCGAGAGCAGCTGTTAAAAGAAACTGAAAAAGGAGACTCCGTATACTTCAATAATGATTCCTATGCAAGCGCCAGATTACCTTGTGGTGGTGCAATTGAGGCATGTAAGGCAGTCGTTGAGGGACGTGTAAAGAATTCTTTAGCCGTGGTAAGGCCACCTGGCCATCACGCTGAGCCTCAAGCTGCAGGCGGTTTTTGCCTTTTCAGTAACGTTGCCGTTGCAGCAAAGAACATCTTGAAGAATTATCCTGAAAGTGTAAGAAGAATAATGATTTTAGACTGGGACATTCATCACGGTAATGGTACCCAAAAATCATTCTATCAAGATGACCAGGTGCTGTACATCTCATTACACAGATTCGAAATTGGTAAGTACTATCCTGGAACCATTCAAGGTCAGTATGATCAAACTGGTGAGGGTAAAGGTGAAGGATTTAATTGTAACATTACTTGGCCTGTCGGCGGTGTTGGTGACGCTGAATACATGTGGGCATTCGAGCAAGTAGTAATGCCAATGGGGAGAGAATTTAAACCAGACCTGGTAATCATATCGTCTGGATTTGATGCTGCAGATGGTGATACTATCGGACAATGCCACGTCACCCCAAGCTGTTATGGTCACATGACACACATGTTAAAGTCTCTAGCCAGAGGTAATCTCTGTGTAGTTCTTGAAGGTGGTTATAATTTGGATGCAATCGCGATAAGCGCTTTAAGTGTTGCAAAAGTGTTAATAGGAGAGCCTCCTGATGAATTACCTGATCCTGTAAGCGATCCTAAGCCTGAAGTCATTGAAATGATAGATAAAGTCATTCGTTTACAGTCCAAATATTGGAATTGTTTTAGAAGGAGACATGCAAACTCTGGTTGTAATTTTAATGAACCCATTAATGACTCAATAATATCAAAGAATTTTCCTTTACAAAAGGCCATTCGTCAACAGCAGCTGCATTATTTAAGTGACGAATTCAATTTCGTTACCTTGCCTCTAATAAACATGGAACTACCAGACAACATCGTGTTATGTACTCCGAATGTTTCCGAATCAAGTACTTTGCTAGTTGTCGTTCATGATACTTCCGATGTTTGGGCCAAGAGAAACGTTATATCTGGTACAATTGACCTGTCCTCGTCAGTTGTCATCGATAATTGTTTAGACTTCATCAAATGGGGCTTGGATAGGAAATACGGCATCATTGACGTAAATATACCCCTAACTTTGTTCGAAGCTGACAATTATTCAGGAATGATTACTTCTCAAGAGGTATTAATATACTTATGGGATAACTACATCAAGTACTTTCCAGCCATTGCTAAAATTGCATATATTGGGATAGGGGATTCTTACTCAGGTATTGTACATCTCCTGGGCCACAGAGATACCAGAGCTGTGACCAAAACGGTAATCAATTTTCTGGAAGACAAGCAACTAAAACCGCTGGTTCCTTTGGTCGATGAAACATTAAGTGAATGGTACTTTAAAAATTCTCTAGTATTTACCAACAACAGTCATCAATGTTGGAAAGAAAATGAAAGTAGAAAACCAAGAAAGAAATTTGGCAGAGTTTTAAGGTGTGATACGGACGGACTAAGCAATACTGTTGAAGAGAGGTTTGAAGAGGCAACGGATTTCATACTAGATTCGTTTGAAGAGTGGAGTGATGAGGAATGAGCAAAGGATAGGCATTTTGGTTTACCTGATTCGTTCCATCTTGGCCATTCTTTGCGATTAATGAAATTTAAAACTTAATAAATAATGTCTTGACATCGATTATATAGTTCCCCCTATTTATAACAGGAAAAAGAAATGAAACCGGTGAAAAATGCTATGCTATACACAGTAGAACAAGAAAATAAGTAATGATGAAAAAAAAAAAAATGGAATAAAAAACATACATTAAATGTCGATGTTTGTACATATAATTCGTTGAGTTGATGGATTTTCTTTGGTCATGTCAACTATCTCTCCAGGAGTTTTATCAAGTTTCATAAAACCAAAATTTATTTCTCTGAAAATAATTTTTGACCCGCTAAAAACGATGGTTTTAGAGGCGGTTTAGGTTTTAAGTGGAAAGGCTTGGGCGGAGGAATTGGCTTGGCTTTTTTCTCTTTCAAAACTGGGGCTCTTGATATCGATGCTATTAGCCTGCCTGGACCCTCGTCTTTTGTTGCCTTCGCTCTGGACAACTTTCTAGCGTTGAATGACTCCTCAGAAGAACTGAGCAGGTTGATCATACGCTGTTGAATAGAGTTTTTCAAATCTTGTTTAGATACATTCGCGCCATCTTTTACTGGTTGATTCCTATTTGAATCACTCGGAAGACTATCTTTGCCACTGTCAACGATACCAACGAATGCCGGTTCAGGTAGACTTTGGTGTTTAGATTTTATTTTTGCAGGTGTAGGAGCGGAGCTACTTCCTGGAGTACTTGATGAGGTAAGAGATGCCATGACAGACTCTCCTCTCTTAGCGTTTTCGTGGGTGGAATAAGAACCTAGAGATCGAGTTTTCTTTAATTCATCCACGCCTCCTGTATAGGATTCATCTGAAGAGGACGAAGAATCATCGTCTTGAGGAATTATGTTTCGCAGGGATACGTTTATGGGACCACTTTCTCTGAAGCTATGCGCTTCTGATTCAATCGCCTGCTTTAACTTAGTCGCGGAATTCGCATTGGGCTGATTAATATTGTTTGGGGCATTGCACACTCCTGTTTCAAATATTGAAGAATTTCTCGCCAAACTGCTTGAAGAAGCATTAATAAATGCTTGAGAGTTTTCTCTAGTTGGAAGGGATTGCGTTGTAATTACATTAGCAGGCATACCATATTGGAATTTTGGGTTCGGCATCGAATTTTCGATAATTGAGTGGGAATTTAAGCTTTGAATATTTTGCGTGGCAGAATTTTGATGGAGTTCCATTAAATTCAAATGATTACTAGGCCTTTGTACCGCTTGTATGTCTTGTATTGGATATGGGACATTTTGCATGTTTGCTATTTGCTTTAATAGCTGGAAAACGTTAGGCCTTTGGGAAGGATTCTGTGCCAGTAATTTACATATCAAATTCCGCAACTGCTTACTATAATCTGGGTACAATGGAAATTCAAACTGTCCGTTTAATATGGCTGGTTCACCACCTTTTTCAAACGGCGTTGTGTAGTAACAAAGCTTATATAGAAAAATACCCAGGGCCCATATATCAGATTTTTCATCGATCGGCAGACCACGGAATATGTCAACCATTTCTGGTGACCGATATTGTGCCGTTGTATTTTTTAAAATGTCTTGCTTAACGTATGATAGTTCTTGCGGATTCCTAGGAGGTCTTATAACACCGCATACGGAACCAAAATCACAAAGTTTATACTCATTGTTTGCTGAGATAAGAACGTTTTCTATTTTTATATCACGATGAATTAACGGAGGTTGAAGCGCATGCATAGCAGCAACTCCTTGAGTAACTTGGCACATTATTTGCAGAATCTCAGATTCATGCAACCTGTTTTGCAACCTTGTGTTCATAAAGTCGATGAGGCCACCCCTTTCACAATATTCCATCAAAACAAATACTTCATATGAACCGTTATGTAAGGTAGCCTTAGCAGCATGAGAATCAATGTAAGACACAACGTACCTGTTATTCCTCAACAACTTCATTGCATCTACTTCTGCTCTCAACGTATTCAAACTAGTCTTATCCGGTACAATAACTCTTTTCAAGCACGCAATATTTGAATTAGTATGATGATCAGGTGGACTAATTAACGCAGAATATACTTGGGCAAACCCGCCGCTTGTTAGGTATTTGATGATTTCGACCTGATGTGATCCAACCGTTAATTGTGTACCTACGTTGTAGGTACCGATTTGCGGTTGATTCATATTAAATTACCTCACTGCTTGTGCTGAAGGAACGTTATTTCCTTAGTGATGAGGATAGAAAACAGTGCAAAAGCAAGAATAGAATCACCCAAAAAAAAAAGCGTCGGTACAATGATAATGGTTCCAATCGGCCTCGCTTTCTTCTATAGAAAAACCAGAGTAATGGTTTCTTATTACTAGTTTGATCTACCAAAAAGAATGTTTACAGAAGGACAAAGGCTTAAAATTCGGTCATTATTATAACGAGGCGAAAGGGCGCGACATGTAAACATAACTCAACAGCCCGTAAATCATAAAATGAAAAATAACCTAAATAGATCTTCGGCAACGTGGTCAGTAGCTATTTTATGCTTTATTGCTCGTAAGCGGCTATGCAGTAATGATGGTGCCAAGAGATGTACTCCATGGGTACGGTGTAATTCACTTTGAAGTGCCAAATTTCAATTTCGGGTTGCTGCACTTCCATATTCGATAAAATAGAAGGTTTGAAAATATTGATATAAGATACTATATTCCTTAAAGGTATCGTCTAGATATCCATGAGAAGAACCGCCCCGCCGCCAAACAAACACCTTAAAACTTGCAGAAAGAGCTGAGCATTCTGCGTTCCTCCCAAACCTGTCATGAAAGGCGATATACAACGTCATATAGATAATGACGCAAATATCCCCTCGGGGTCAAGACGGTAGGTTGTATTTGGGCTATGCGAACAAGCAAGACCATACGGGAGCAAGGAAGTTCTCCAATCAGGCCAGAACGAAGTGCTTTGAATAACAGACTTATAGAAAGACATATGCGTACAGAAAAGCGGCGGATAATATATACATAGAGGGGTAAGTTGCGTAGGCGTCCGAGTGGCGCCGTCGTCTATAACAGGTCTGAACTATACATGTGAACGCTTAGCAGCGTTTCGTTGGGTCGGTCCCTCGATGGGACCACGAAACCGTGCTTTTCCCTCTGCCAGCCCTCTCTGTTGATGGCTGAYGCCAGCTTCATGACACCGCCGAGAACCTCTACCGTATAGTCCCCRAAATGGGCGTATAGTTCATTTACCATGGAMATTCCTGACGGGATGTCCGCCAACAACCCCAAACTGCTYACGGAGTCCGTATCCAAAGCAAACACGTTGCCRTGACCATGGCCACGACGAGACAGCGAACCGAGGGTGTTGCGGTCGAAACATATCTCCGTGGACAGAGCGTGGAACGKCACCATCGAATTCTCTCCYACGGTCATGACCAGACATTTCTGGCTATTGGTTCCCCCGAAGGGATAMACTAGCTTCTGGGTGATGTCCATCTTTGTAAAAGCCTTGCCGACTCCCTTCCCAATGACCCTGCTGACCATCTCCCCAAAGTCGAGTCTCACCATGCGTTCCATATCGGCATCATTGGTCAGCTTGTAGTCTTGTARGTACTTCAGTARGTAGCCCCACGCCGTGAGTAGCAAGACGATGAAGTTCAGTGTGCACGAGGTGATCTTCAGGGGGCCCTTCCATTTGAAGGGCGCGCAGTTGAATATGAACTGCATGGTCTGGATTATGTTGGTTGCTGTGTTCAAAACGGTTTCTGCTTTGTTTGGAGGGAGCGGTGGGGCAGTGACAACGACGACGTCAGTAGTCGTGGAGGTGATAGTCAGCACYTTAGTGACCTCTATTGAGTGAGAAACCACGGTCAAYGAGCATATGAGTGCAATMGCAARGACGGYGATCCTTGATTCTTTCGAGCAAAACATGTCTTTGTGTACGCTTTTGATTATAAGTAGGTAAAATAGCGTTATTGTTTGCCTRTTCTTTTCACAAGGGAAGGATGGGATAGGATGGTACCTCTAGTAAGTCGAATACAAGGAGAATGAATGAACAATCCACTCAAAAATGCAAAGGCAAAATCACCAGGAAAGCGATGCCTTCTTTATAGATTTTTTTGGTTCCGGTGTGTCACTTTTCAAAAGCTTTCCGACTTTGCTCTGGGATTTACAAGTTTGGTAACACTGTGCAGGCTCGACTACTACCAGGAAAAGATTGCGGTTGTTTCTGTGGCAGTTTCTCGAGGTAGTGTATTATTTTAAGGGCCCACCCCACCCCCACCGGTCATTTCGCGAGATGATGTAAATAAATACGCGCGCTGTTCTCGAGAGGGCCCTTAAACCTTAATTCATGGATCGTAATAGCACCGGATTATCCAGCAACAAGCCAGCTGCTAGAAGAGTGTATTGCTGCGTACYGASTAGACGTATCYGKACGCACACTTTCTGCTAAGTACGTGAGGGGAACTTGCACGCTGTCTTAGAAGACTAAGTGTGAGTTCGCTTATAGTATGAAAAGTTATGTAACATCCGTTATAGAGAAAAGGTAAAAATCACCTGACAAAGTACGATGTGAGGTATAGTATGGTCTATAAAATGAAGTATGGGGGGTGTGCATTCAAGGTCGGCCACATCAGTCCCACGGGACTCCACGGTTCTGCAGCTCACTGGCGGCGGACAAGAGGGAAGAACCACTTTCGTGGGAGGCCTTTTGTTGTGCAAAAGGGAGGAGAGGGGGGAGAGGAAGAAGCAGGAGAGGGAGGTGCTGGTACGGTTACCGTGACGTCCTTTCTCTTTGAATTAAACCAGAAGGCCTTATTGAGCTCCGACTCGGAAGCCGTGCGACATTCACGAACAAGAACTAGGCGGCAAGTATTAGGTGGAGCTGCGATCTGTGAAGCTGCGATCTGTGGAGCGCTAACGAGACTGCGGGAAGGGAAGTCATTGGATGGTGGGCGAGACTCCCTACAGATATCGACTAGTGCCTGGTACCCCTTCTCGATAAGCGATGCGTCCGGGCTCCCAGCAACGAAAGACTGTTCGGCAGGGTGTGTGAGGCCCTCGTACACAAGATTGTCGGAAGGAAAAGGCCGGTAAGGCTCGATTCTAATATCGCGGTCGATGTCGCTGTCCAGCGTATCGAGCGTRATGTTTCCCTTCCGTTGGAGAGACTTTTTTCTGCCAACATTGAAGGAGAAATGGATGTGGTCAAGCACCAGGTCTATTTCYCTTTGGGTGTTCTTCCAGGGACAGAAAATGGAGTACGGCTCTATTCTTTGGAACCCCACATACCTGTACTGRTAAGTATCGAAAGAGCGCTCGGCCTCGTCCAAGAGTTGGTCGTAGCTGGGCATCATGTCGAAGTTAAACGGTCTTTTCCAGAACGGAACGGCTCCATTGGTAGGGTTGTAGTACAGCCTGGGCTCCGARTGTTCGTCTAGAAGCAGGAATTGGACGGCTATCATTTTTCGTTCAAACATGAACTCAGTAGAGTCGTAGTCAATGTTCTTGGTGCTTCTAAGGAACAAAGGACARTAYTTGCCCATGGTCTTTTCAAACCAGTTTCGTGGCTTGTTGAGGTACTTTTCCATGTATGAGRGAGTCGTGGTGGTGGCGGCGGTGGAGTTCGAAGCAGTGCAGGCRGCTGTGGAGCAACCACTGCGGTTCACATCTTGATGGCGCGGCGTAGGAGAGGGTGTGACTARAGCTGATGAGCGGGCGTCGTCAGCTGGAGATGTCATGTCAGGAAAGCGACGGYGACAATCTTGGGAACCTTCATGGTGGCTGACAGTGTCAACTGTGCTCAGGCAGGAAATGTCAAATAGAACAGTGTATTCGTTTGTCTGTTTTGACCTGCAGTCCTTGGAATGGTTGTATGGGGYAATAGCAGCRGCGGCAGCAGCAGCARCAGGGAAAGAWGATGAAGATGGAGGATGAGGGGGGTCCCATGAYGAGTAAACTGAAGAGGAAGTGCTGACCGAGGAGGCCAATGAGGGCACCGGCTCATGGTTGGTGGATACCGAGGCCGCTGTAGATGGGGCAGTTGCGTCACTGCCATGCGTTGAAGAGGGGCCACTGTTTTCGTTCTGGCCCGCAGCGGATGGTGTTGGCGGTGATGCATCCATCATGGCGAAATCATTATGAATAGCACAATCGGTTTTACTAGCATTTGTCTCAGACGTGTTTGATCGAGCCGGCTCAGTGGGAAGAGTATTTACGCCACCCTTTTTGAAGACGTTCCAAAGCTGTGCGTTCTTGATATCAGTAAATACGCAGTTGACAGAATCTTTGGGACTTTCTTGTCTTGTTTCATTGACAGCTGAAGGGATTTCAGAAGGGTTAGTTTCGGGAGTAGGTTTGGGGGACTGTGTATTAGCCCATTGGAAGTCCAAGCCCACTTTATTGCAGAACGTCTTAAAGTCTTGGAACGGCGTGGACATTTCGTGGGAAAACTCTTGATGAGTGTAGATTGGTGTCGGGAACCAGATTCTAAACTAAGCTAATTATAATTGAGAAACTGTACCCGAGAGCTTATTTCTTGCTGGAGAGGTTTGAGCAACAAGGTCAGACAAGTACAAAAAGCAAAACAAGAAAAGGATCTCCGTGACACTGGAGAGCCTGCATCTGCCTTATATACTCTGCATCTTTGTTTTGCACTCACGTCTACATCTGTTTTTTTGTATACCACAAAAGTTTCCTTGGTAATCATAATCAAGTAGGGCTAAGGGGATGGGTTCCCAACGCCAACCCAAACCCACGGCTTATTACGATTGGTAAAGTGCCTACTTTTCGTTACCAGTTATACTACACCTCGGAKCGTGGTTCCTACGGCTATCTCTGTGCCAGAAATGCATRCGACGCTAATTGTTTTTTGTGACGCCCGGCAAAGACCGATGGTGGTATATGCTTATGCACTTGGCGAACAATGGCCCCAGTGTGTTGGGTCTTGGG